>NC_087478.1:591473-626473 GCF_036417665.1 Passer domesticus
AAAAGGAAAAAAGGGAAAAAAAGGGGGGAAAAAGGGAAAAAAGGGAAGAAAAGGGAAAAAAGGAAAAAAATGGGGAAAAAAGGGGGAAAAAAGGGGGGAAAAGGGGAAGAAAAAGGGGAAGAAAAAGGGGAAGAAAAAGGAAGAAAAAGGAAGAAAAAGGGAAGAAAAATGGGGAAAAGGAAAAAAAAGGGGGGGAAAGGGAAAAAGGGAAAAAAGGGGAAAAAAAGAGGAAAAAAGGGGAAAAGGAAAAAAGGGAAAAAATGGGGGAAAGGGAAAAAAGGGGAAAAGGGGAAAAAAAAGGGGAAAAAAGGGGAAAAGGGGGGACAAAAAGGAAAAAAAAGGAAAAAAAGGGGGAAAAAGAAGGGAAAAAGGGAAAAGAGGATTCTGGGTGGGGCCCGTGATCTGGGAGCTCTTTCCAGCCTGAATTCCGTGAAAATGGATTTCCTGGAGCAAATCGGAGAGAAGGAGAAGGGAATTCCTCACAGCGAGATCGCAGCAGAGATGTGGAGTCGGAAGGGTGCGTTAATTAATTAATTACCCTTAATTAGCATGAATTACCATCTCATTTGTCGGGTCAGACAAACCCAGAGCTGGAAAAAAAAGTGAATTCCAGAGGAATTTTATTAAATCCTGCTTTGGTATCAGCTGATAGCACTGATGTCAATTAACAATTAATCAATTAATCAGTTATCAATTAATCAATTATCAATTAATCAATTATCAATTAATTAATTAATCAGTTTAACGTCATGGGCTGAGACTGAGCAGGGTTAAACTGCTCAAGAAATAGAAATAAAATAAATCGAAATAAAATATTTATGTAAATAAAATCAATCGAATTTAAATATTTCTAGAAATAAAAATAAATCGAAATAAAATATTCATGTAAATAAAATCAATATAATTTAAATATTTATGTAAATAAAATAAATATAATTTAAATATTCATGTAAATAAAATTAATATAATTTAAATATTTATATAGATAAAATAAATACAAATAAAATATTTATGTAAATAAAATAAATAGAATGAAAATATTTCTAGAAATAAAATAAATAGAAATAAAATATTTAGGTAAATAAAATAAATAGAATTTAAATATTTATATAGATAAAATAAATCGAAATAAAATATTCATGTAAATAAAATAAATAGAATTAAAATATTTAGGTAAATAAAATAAATGGAATTTGAATATTTATAGAAAAAAATAAATAAAATTAAAATATTTATGTAAATAAAATAAATAGGATTAAAATATTTATATAAATAAAATAAATATCATTTAAATATTCACATTAATTTCTTCATTATTTACCCCAAATAAATAATTTTTCTCGGCTCAGGCGCCCCCTGAGCTTGGTTTTAATTTCATTTTATTCTCTTAAATATAAAATTCTGACCCGATTTTTTAATCCAGGTGAATTACAGATATAAAACCTTTCCATTCTTACTTTTTCTAATTAATTTCATTTATAATTAAGAGAAAATGAGGGCAGGGAGGAATCCAGTTCTCCTTTTATTCCCGGAATCTCTTTTTATTTTAATTTCACTTCCCCAGGAGAGCGGGCACAGGACAGGGCTGGGGTGCCAAAAAATTTAAAATGCAGCAGCCGAAAAAATTGGCTTTAAAGGAGCAAAATATTTCTAATTTTTGCAGAAATATTTCTAATTTTTGCAGAAATATTTCTGTTTTTGCAGAAATATTTCTGTTTTTTGCAGAAATATTCTATTTTTGCAGAAATATTTCTGTTTTTTGCAGAAATATTTCTATTTTTTGCAGAAATATTTCTGTTTTTTGCAGAAATATTTCTGTTTTTTGCAGAAATATTTCTATTTTTTGCAGAAATATTTCTAATTTTTGCAGAAATATTTCTATTTTTTGCAGAAATATTTCTGTTTTTTCCCATTTATTTAATTAATTTGAAATTAATTTTCTCGTTAATTTGGTGTAAGAGGCGTGTGGGTTTCACCCTGAAAATAGAATGAAAATTCAGAATATTCAATAACAAGGTATATATTTATTTGTAAAATAGATATATAATTATAAAATTATATATATTTTTATAAATAAAAATATATATTTATATATAATATATATTTTATATATAATACATATTTTAATATAATATATATTTTATATACTATATATGTTTATATAATATATATTTTTACATAATATATATTTTAATATAATATATATTTTTATATTATATATTTTTATATAATCTATATTTTAATATAATATATATTTATATATTATATATATTTTGATATAATATTTATTTTATATAATATATATTTTTATATATAATATATAAAAATACATTATATATATTTTAATATAATATATATTTTTACATAATATATATTTTTACATAATATATTTTCATATAATATATTTTATATAATATATATTTTGATATAATATATATTTTTATATAATATATACTTTTATAAAATATGTATTTTATATAATATGTATTTATATATAATATATATTTTATATATAAAATATATTTTTATATAATATATATTTATCTATAATTTATATTTTTATATAATATATATTTTTTATATAACATATTTTAATGTAATATATATTTTTATGTAATATATATTTTTATATAATATATATTTTATATAATATATATTTTATATATTTTTATATAATATATAATTTTTATATACATTTTAAATTATTATAAATTATAAATTTTAGATTATAAAATATAAAATATAAATTATAAATTATAAATTGTAAATTATAAATGAGAAATTATAAATGAAAAATTATGAATTACAAATGAAAAATTGTAAATTATGAATGAAAAGTTATAAATTATAAATATAAATTATAAATTATAAATATAAATTATAAATTATAAATGAAAAATTATAATTGTAAATTATAAATTTTAAATGATAAATGATAACTGATAACTGATAACTGATAAATTATAAATTATAAATTATAAATTATAAATTATAAATTATAAATTATAAATTATAAATTATAAATTATAAATACAGGGGGATAAATGCAGGATTTTCAATTTTTTTCCTCCCCTTTTTGCTGCTGTTGACACAGAGGGAACATCCTGGGAAAAAAAAAAGAGGGATGGAGCTGGATTTTCCAGAAATCCGAGCGTTTTGTTGATAAAAAAAGGAAAACGGGCGAAAAATGGGATTAAATTTGAGGCCTGGAGTGACCTGGGCCGGGCTCGGCTGCTGAGGGATCCTCTCGTTCCTGGGAACGGCACCCAGATATTCCCAAAACCACCAAAATTCCACGTCCGGTGGGATTGAGAGGGGAATTCTGCTCTTCGGCCCGGACAGAAACGGGTGGAACAAAAAATGGGGATTTTGTGGAGTAAAAATGGGCAGAAAATGCAAATGTTTGGATTTCTCTTGGAGCTGCCTCAGTGCCAGGGGAATGCAGGGAATGCAGGACAAGGATTGGGAATGGGAAGGGTTGGGGGGAATTTTGGGATGGAATTCTTCCCTGTGAGGGAATATTGGGATGGAATTCTTCCCTCTGAGGGAATATTGGGATGGAATTCTTCCCTCTGAGGGAGGGAATGTTGGGATGGAATTCTTCCCTCTGAGGGAATATTGGGATGGAATTCTTCCCTCCGAGGGAATATTGGGATGGAATTCTTCGCTCCGAGGGAATATTGGGATGGAATTCTTCGCTCTGAGGGAATATTGGGATGGAATTCTTCCCTCTGAGGGAATATTGGGATGGAATTCTTCGCTCTGAGGGAATATTGGGATGGAATTCTTCCCTCCGAGGGAATATTGGGATGGAATTCTTCCCTCTGAGGGAGGGAATGTTGGGATGGAATTCTTCCCTCCGAGGGAATATTGGGATGGAATTCTTCCCTCCGAGGGAATATTGGGATGGAATTCTTCCCTCTGAGGGAATATTGGGATGGAATTCTTCCCTCCGAGGGAATTTTGGGATGGAATTCTTCCCTCTGAGGGAATATTGGGATGGAATTCTTCCCTCCGAGGGAATATTGGGATGGAATTCTTCCCTTTGAGGGAATATTGGGATGGAATTCTTCCCTCTGAGGGAATGTTGGGATGGAATTCTTCCCTCTGAGGGAATATTGGGATGGAATTCTTCCCTCCGAGGGAATATTGGGATGGAATTCTTCCCTCTGAGGGAATATTGGGATGGAATTCTTCCCTCCGAGGGAGGGAATGTTGGGATGGAATTCTTCCCTCTGAGGGAATATTGGGATGGAATTCTTCCCTCTGAGGGAGGGAATGTTGGGATGGAATTCTTCCCTCTGAGGGAGGGAATATTGGGATGGAATTCTTCCCTCTGAGGGAATATTGGGATGGAATTCTTCCCTCTAAAGGAGGGAATGTTGGGATGGAATTCTTCCCTCCGAGGGAATATTGGGATGGAATTCTTCCCTCTGAGGGAATATTGGGATGGAATTCTTCCCTCCGAGGGAGGGAATATTGGGATGGAATTCTTCCCTCTGAGGGAATATTGGGATGGAATTCTTCCCTCTAAAGGAGGGAATATTGGGATGGAATTCTTCCCTCTGAGGGAATATTGGGAAGGAATTCTTCCCTCTGAGGGAGGGAATATTGGGATGGAATTCTTCCCTCCGAGGGAATGTTGGGATGGAATTCTTCCCTCTGAGGGTGGGAATATTGGGATGGAATTCTTCCCTCTGAGGGAGGGAATATTGGGATGGAATTCTTCCCTCCGAGGGAATATTGGGATGGAATTCTTCCCTCCGAGGGAATATTGGGATGGAATTCTTCCCTCCGAGGGAATATTGGGATGGAATTCTTCCCTCCGAGGGAATATTGGGATGGAATTCTTCCCTCCGAGGGAATATTGGGATGGAATTCTTCCCTCCGAGGGAATATTGGGATGGAATTCTTCCCTCCGAGGGAATATTGGGATGGAATTCTTCCCTCTGAGGGAATATTGGGATGGAATTCTTCCCTCTGAGGGAATATTGGGATGGAATTCTTCCCTCTGAGGGAATATTGGGATGGAATTCTTCCCTCTAAAGGAGGGAATATTGGGATGGAATTCTTCCCTCTGAGGGAATATTGGGAAGGAATTCTTCCCTCTGAGGGAATATTGGGATGGAATTCTTCCCTCTGAGGGAATATTGGGAAGGAATTCTTCCCTCTGAGGGAGGGAATATTGGGATGGAATTCTTCCCTCTGAGGGAATATTGGGATGGAATTCTTCCCTCTGAGGGAATATTGGGATGGAATTCTTCCCTCCGAGGGAATTTTGGGATGGAATTCTTCCCTCTGAGGGAATATTGGGATGGAATTCTTCCCTCCGAGGGAATATTGGGATGGAATTCTTCCCTTTGAGGGAATATTGGGATGGAATTCTTCCCTCTGAGGGAATGTTGGGATGGAATTCTTCCCTCTGAGGGAATATTGGGATGGAATTCTTCCCTCCGAGGGAATATTGGGATGGAATTCTTCCCTCTGAGGGAATATTGGGATGGAATTCTTCCCTCCGAGGGAGGGAATGTTGGGATGGAATTCTTCCCTCTGAGGGAATATTGGGATGGAATTCTTCCCTCTGAGGGAGGGAATGTTGGGATGGAATTCTTCCCTCTGAGGGAGGGAATATTGGGATGGAATTCTTCCCTCTGAGGGAATATTGGGATGGAATTCTTCCCTCTAAAGGAGGGAATGTTGGGATGGAATTCTTCCCTCCGAGGGAATATTGGGATGGAATTCTTCCCTCTGAGGGAATATTGGGATGGAATTCTTCCCTCCGAGGGAGGGAATATTGGGATGGAATTCTTCCCTCTGAGGGAATATTGGGATGGAATTCTTCCCTCTAAAGGAGGGAATATTGGGATGGAATTCTTCCCTCTGAGGGAATATTGGGAAGGAATTCTTCCCTCTGAGGGAGGGAATATTGGGATGGAATTCTTCCCTCCGAGGGAATGTTGGGATGGAATTCTTCCCTCTGAGGGTGGGAATATTGGGATGGAATTCTTCCCTCTGAGGGAGGGAATATTGGGATGGAATTCTTCCCTCCGAGGGAATATTGGGATGGAATTCTTCCCTCCGAGGGAATATTGGGATGGAATTCTTCCCTCCGAGGGAATATTGGGATGGAATTCTTCCCTCTGAGGGAATATTGGGATGGAATTCTTCCCTCTGAGGGAATATTGGGATGGAATTCTTCCCTCCGAGGGAATATTGGGATGGAATTCTT
Source organism: Passer domesticus (assembly GCF_036417665.1). Taxonomy (NCBI): domain Eukaryota; kingdom Metazoa; phylum Chordata; class Aves; order Passeriformes; family Passeridae; genus Passer; species Passer domesticus. The sequence goes on from NC_087478.1 coordinate 597,703, forward strand.
CCCTCCGAGGGAATATTGGGATGGAATTCTTCCCTCCGAGGGAATATTGGGATGGAATTCTTCCCTCTGAGGGAATATTGGGATGGAATTCTTCCCTCTGAGGGAATATTGGGATGGAATTCTTCCCTCTGAGGGAATATTGAGATGGAATTCTTCCCTCTGAGGGAATATTGGGATGGAATTCTTCCCTCTGAGGGAATATTGGGAAGGAATTCTTCCCTCTGAGGGAGGGAATATTGGGATGGAATTCTTCCCTCTGAGGGAATATTGGGATGGAATTCTTCCCTCTGAGGGAATATTGGGATGGAATTCTTCCCTCTGAGGGAATATTGGGATGGAATTCTTCCCTCTGAGGGAGGGAATATTGGGATGGAATTCTTCCCTCTGAGGGAGGGAATATTGGGATGGAATTCTTCCCTCCGAGGGAATATTGGGATGGAATTCTTCCCTCTGAGGGAGGGAATGTTGGGATGGAATTCTTCCCTCTGAGGGAGGGAATATTGGGATGGAATTCTTCCCTCTGAGGGAATATTGGGATGGAATTCTTCCCTCTGAGGGAGGGAATGTTGGGATGGAATTCTTCCCTCTGAGGGAGGGAATATTGGGATGGAATTCTTCCCTCTGAGGGAATATTGGGATGGAATTCTTCCCTCCGAGGGAATGTTGGGATGGAATTCTTCCCTCCGAGGGAATATTGGGATGGAATTCTTCCCTCTGAGGGAGGTAATATTGGGATGGAATTCTTCCCTCTGAGGGAATATTGGGATGGAATTCTTCCCTCCGAGGGAATATTGGGATGGAATTCTTCCCTCCGAGGGAGGGAATATTGGGATGGAATTCTTCCCTCTGAGGGAATATTGGGATGGAATTCTTCCCTCTGAGGGAATATTGGGATGGAATTCTTCCCTCCGAGGGAGGGAATATTGGGATGGAATTCTTCCCTCTGAGGGAATATTGGGATGGAATTCTTCCCTCTGAGGGAATATTGGGATGGAATTCTTCCCTCTGAGGGTGGGAATATTGGGATGGAATTCTTCCCTCTGAGGGAATATTGGGATGGAATTCTTCCCTCCGAGGGAATGTTGGGATGGAATTCTTCCCTCTGAGGGTGGGAATATTGGGATGGAATTCTTCCCTCTGAGGGAATATTGGGATGGAATTCTTCCCTCCGAGGGAATATTGGGATGGAATTCTTCCCTCTGAGGGAATATTGGGATGGAATTCTTCCCTCTGAGGGAATATTGGGATGGAATTCTTCCCTCTGAGGGAATATTGGGAAGGAATTCTTCCCTCTGAGGGAATATTGGGATGGAATTCTTCCCTCTGAGGGAATATTGGGATGGAATTCTTCCCTCTGAGGGAATATTGGGAAGGAATTCTTCCCTCTAAAGGAGGGAATATTGGGATGGAATTCTTCCCTCTGAGGGAATATTGGGATGGAATTCTTCCCTCTGAGGGAATATTGGGATGGAATTCTTCCCTCCGAGGGAATATTGGGATGGAATTCTTCCCTCCGAGGGAATATTGGGATGGAATTCTTCCCTCTGAGGGAATATTGGGATGGAATTCTTCCCTCTGAGGGAGGGAATATTGGGATGGAATTCTTCCCTCTGAGGGAATATTGGGATGGAATTCTTCGCTCTGAGGGAATATTGGGATGGAATTCTTCCCTCCGAGGGAGGGAATATTGGGATGGAATTCTTCCCTCTGAGGGAATATTGGGATGGAATTCTTCCCTCTGAGGGAGGGAATATTGGGATGGAATTCTTCCCTCCGAGGGAATATTGGGATGGAATTCTTCCCTCTGAGGGAATATTGGGATGGAATTCTTCCCTCCGAGGGAATATTGGGATGGAATTCTTCCCTCCGAGGGAATATTGGGATGGAATTCTTCCCTCTGAGGGAATATTGGGATGGAATTCTTCCCTCTGAGGGAATATTGGGATGGAATTCTTCCCTCTGAGGGAATATTGGGAAGGAATTCTTCCCTCTGAGGGAATATTGGGATGGAATTCTTCCCTCTGAGGGAGGGAATGTTGGGATGGAATTCTTCCCTCTGAGGGAATATTGGGAAGGAATTCTTCCCTCTGAGGGAGGGAATATTGGGATGGAATTCTTCCCTCTGAGGGAATGTTGGGATGGAATTCTTCCCTCTGAGGGAGGGAATATTGGGATGGAATTCTTCCCTCTGAGGGAGGGAATATTGGGATGGAATTCTTCCCTCCGAGGGAATATTGGGATGGAATTCTTCCCTCTGAGGGAGGGAATGTTGGGATGGAATTCTTCCCTCTGAGGGAGGGAATATTGGGATGGAATTCTTCCCTCTGAGGGAATATTGGGATGGAATTCTTCCCTCTGAGGGAGGGAATGTTGGGATGGAATTCTTCCCTCTGAGGGAGGGAATATTGGGATGGAATTCTTCCCTCTGAGGGAATATTGGGATGGAATTCTTCCCTCCAAGGGAATATTGGGATGGAATTCTTCCTTCTGAGGGAATATTGGGATGGAATTCTTCCCTCCGAGGGAGGGAATATTGGGATGGAATTCTTCCCTCTGAGGGAATATTGGGATGGAATTCTTCCCTCTGAGGGAATATTGGGATGGAATTCTTCCCTCTGAGGGAATATTGGGATGGAATTCTTCCCTCCGAGGGAATGTTGGGATGGAATTCTTCCCTCTGAGGGTGGGAATATTGGGATGGAATTCTTCCCTCCGAGGGAATATTGGGATGGAATTCTTCCCTCCGAGGGAATATTGGGATGGAATTCTTCCCTCTGAGGGAATATTGGGATGGAATTCTTCCCTCTGAGGGAATATTGGGAAGGAATTCTTCCCTCTGAGGGAATATTGGGATGGAATTCTTCCCTCTGAGGGAATATTGGGATGGAATTCTTCCCTCTGAGGGAATATTGGGATGGAATTCTTCCCTCTGAGGGAATATTGGGAAGGAATTCTTCCCTCTGAGGGAATATTGGGAAGGAATTCTTCCCTCTGAGGGAATATTGGGATGGAATTCTTCCCTCTGAGGGAATATTGGGATGGAATTCTTCCCTCCGAGGGAATATTGGGATGGAATTCTTCCCTCCGAGGGAATATTGGGATGGAATTCTTCCCTCTGAGGGAATATTGGGATGGAATTCTTCCCTCTGAGGGAGGGAATATTGGGATGGAATTCTTCCCTCTGAGGGAATATTGGGATGGAATTCTTCGCTCTGAGGGAATATTGGGATGGAATTCTTCCCTCCGAGGGAGGGAATATTGGGATGGAATTCTTCCCTCTGAGGGAATATTGGGATGGAATTCTTCCCTCTGAGGGAATATTGGGATGGAATTCTTCCCTCTGAGGGAGGGAATATTGGGATGGAATTCTTCCCTCCGAGGGAGGGAATATTGGGATGGAATTCTTCCCTCTGAGGGAATATTGGGATGGAATTCTTCCCTCTGAGGGAATATTGGGAAGGAATTCTTCCCTCTGAGGGAATATTGAGATGGAATTCTTCCCTCTGAGGGAATATTGAGATGGAATTCTTCCCTCTGAGGGAATATTGGGATGGAATTCTTCCCTCTGACCGTGGGGAGGCCCTGGGGTGGAATTCCCATCCCTGGAATTGTGGGGATTTGTTTGGGGGTTCATTCCCTGGTTTTCATCCCAAATTTCTGGGAAATGAAGAGGGAAGAGCATCCTGGATTTTAGTGGGATAACAGCCAGCTGTGGGGTTTGGAATGCTGAGCTGGATTCCTTTTTTAGGGATATTTTAGCTCCTCACAACCTCTTATTAATTCCATTTTTAGTGGGTTTTGTGCGGAAACTCTCACACAACATTCCCAGGGCAGCCGTGGCTGCTCCTGGATCCCAGGAATTGTCCCGGGGCAGGGCTGGGAGCAGCCCGGGATGCTGGGAAGGCTCCGGAGGGTGGAAGTGCAGAGCTCAGGGTCCCTTCCCACCCAAACCACGCCAGGATTCCGGGCTGAGGACACAAACAGAGACCCAGCCCCGTCCCGAGGGAGCAGGAACAGCTCCCGGGGTTGGGATTCCTCCCCGTGGTTTTTATTGCCCTGGCAGGGGGAGGATTGAGGGGAAATGAAATCCTTGGTGGTGCCTGGACCCCAAAGTGACCCGGCCCAGCAGGCACCTCCTGCCCCAAAGCCCTCAGCTCCAGAACTCCCCAGCTCAGCTCCCTCACCTTTTTTTGGGAATGCGCCCAGCAGGAATTCCAGAGGTGCAGCCCCATTTCCACTGGAAATGCCCCAGCCCTGGAATTCTGCAGCTGGAGGAGATTTTTTGGGAACATTTTGTGTTTTTTTTGCTTTAATTTCCCCCTTTTTGTGTTCTATCAAATCACTTAAAAATAACCAAAATAAATCCTGGAGATATTTTTAGGCTTTTGAGGAGCTGAGTTTCCTCTCCTTAAATTTTCTCGTTTTTGGGATTATTTATTCCATCAAATCCCTCAGCTCCAGAACTCCCCAGCTCAGCTCCCTCACCTTTTTTTGGGAATGTGCCCAGCAGGAATCCCAGAGGCGCAGCCCCACTTCCACTGGAAATGCCCCAGCCCTGGAATTCTGCAGCTGGAGGAGTTTTTTTGGGAAGAGTTTGTGGATTTTGGCTTTAAATTCCCCATTTTGTGCTTGATCATATTAATTAAAAATAACCAAAATAGACCTGAGATATTTTTAGGAGCTTTTGAAGGGCTGAGTCTCTTCCCCTTGAATTATCCCATCCTTGGGATTATTTATTCCATCGAATCCCTCAGCTCCAGAACTCCCCAGCTCAGCTCCCTCACCTTTTTTTGGGAATGTGCCCAGCAGGAATTCCAGAGGCACAGCCCCACTTCCACTGGAAATGCCCCAGCCCTGGAATTTTGCAGCTGGAGGAGTTTTTCCTTCCTCTCTTGGGAAGATTTTGTGGTTTTTGGCTTTAAATTCCCCCTTTTTGTGTTCTATCAAATCACTTAAAAATAACCAAAATAAACCCAAGATATTTTTAGGAGCTTTTGAACAGCTGAGTCTCCTCTCCTTAAATTTTCTCGTTCTTGGGATTCTTTATTCCATCAAATCCCTCAGCTCCAGAACTTCCCAGCTCAGCTCCTCCACCTTTTTTTGGGAATGTGCCCAGCAGGAATTCCAGAAGGTGTCCCTGCCCACCGGATGATCTTTGAGGTCCCTTCCAACCCAAACCACCCCACCATTCCGGAGAACTGGGAAATATCGCTGAAATCCGAACGGGACAGAGAACAGAAATTCATTTTTTCCCTGAAAATTTAAAATTTTGGCTCCAACTCCTGGTTTTAAGTGACAGGAACTCCTTACCGCGGAGCCGGGGGGTGCCGCCAGCGTTCCCAGGAGGTTCCTGGGGTCGGTTTTGGGGGGACGCTCGGCGCGGTGGCCGCGGGACGGAGCCCGAGGGCGCGCGGCCGCTCCTCTGCCCGCCGGGAAGGGCTCGTTTCTGGAACCTGCGGAGGGAAAGAACCTCAACAAAAATGTTCTCAGCGCCAGCGGGAAGGAACATTTCCATCTTCGCTTTCCATCCCTGGTGTGGCCGAGGCCAGGATGGATTGGGGTCGGTGGTGGTTTGGTGTGGAAGAGGTTTTAGAGGGACTTCTGTGAGGCAGAGGGAAGTCTGGGAAGGGGATCCGTGTTTGGGAAGGGGATCCGTGTTTGATAAGGGGATCCATGTTTGATAAGGGGATCCACGTTTGGGAAGAGGATCCGTATTTGATAAGGGGATCCATGCTTGGGAAGAGGATCCGTGTTTGATAAGGGGATCCATGTTTGATTGGAGGATCCCTGTTTGATAAAGGGATCCATGTTTGATAAGGGGATCCACGCTTGGGAAGAGGATCCATGTTTGATAAGGGGATCCGCGTTTGGGAAGAGGATCCGTGTTTGACAGGAGGATCCGTGTTTGATGACAGGATCCATGTTTGATTAGAGGATCCATGTTTGATAAGGGGATCCATGTTTGATAAAAGGATCCGTGTTTGATAACAGGATTCATGTTTGATAAGGGGATCCATGCTTGGGAAGAGGATCCATGTTTGGGAAGAGCATTCGTGTTTGATAAGGGGATCCATGCTTGATAAGAGGATCCGTGTTTGAGAAGAGGATCCATGTTTGATAGGAGGACCCATGTTTGATAAAGGGATCCATGTTTGATAACAGGATCCATGCTTGGGAAGAGGATCCATGTTTGATAAGGGGATCCATGTTTGATAAGGGGATCCATGCTTGGGAAGAGGATCCATGTTTGATAAGGGGATCCATGTTTGATAAGGGGATCCATGCTTGGGAAGAGGATCCATGTTTGATAAAAGGATCCATGTTCGATTGGAGGATCCATGTTTGATAAGGGGATCCATGTTTGAGAGGAGGATCCATGTTTGGTTAGAGGATCCATGTTTACCCCTGAAAGAATTTCCTACCAGGTCACAGACACAGAAGCCAAGACAGAAAGAAGGATAAATCAGAGGAACTGCAGCTGCCTGTTCCAATGAGCGCCTTGATTGTCCCTCGTGACCAAAGTGTAAACTTGTGAGTTTTGTAAGAATGCACAAAAACCACCCAGGCTGGAATAAAAACTGTTTGGAGCCTTCTAAAATGGAGCTGTTTGTACTGTCCCTGTCTCATACACAACCGTTTTGGTTGGCTAATTTGAGGTTTCCCCGTTAATTAGCGCTAATTAGTGTGAGGGCTCAGTGCTGGCTAATCCAGTGCACTCACTGGGATGCACTCACCCGTTCCCTGCTGGGAAAGCTGAAAAGTTCCAAAGGGTAAAAAAAGAAATTTATTAGCAGTAACTAAAAGGAAAAAAATTAATAAGAATAAAAACAAAACTTTTAGGAAGCTTTTCCTCCCCCTACAACCTTTTCCTTCTTAATCACAGTGTAAAGAAACAAAACTTAAAATTTCAGTTTTTGATTTTTTTTCATCTTTAACATGTTTTTTTTCACAGAAGTGTATACAGCTTTTCAGTGATTGGAAGCTTTATATCATTTCTGTAAATACCTCCCATTAAAAAAATAAATTAATTTATTTAATATTCACAGGTCTGGAGAAACCTGTGGATATTAAATAAATATTTTTATTAGTGGAAGGTGTCCCTGCCCATGGCACTGGCTGGGCTTTAAGGTCCCTCCACACAACTCAGTTTTTAAAACCAAAATGATTTTGAATAATTCAAATTATTTAAAAAAAAAAATTCTTTAAATTCCCTCCCAACCCAAACCATTCCAGGATTTTAAATTTTCAATCTCTGCATCCCATGGATAAAAGCTGCCAATGGAAGCACAAAACATTATCAGCTCCAAAAATTCTTCTGTTATTAAATTTTTTTTTAAAAGAACTGATCTATTTTCTCCCTGGATTTTTTTTTTCTCTGCACACCAGCAAAACATCTTGCCCAGCAGTTCATTAAAAAAAAAAAAAAATTATAAACCTCTCATAATGTCCCACAAGCAATCTTCCTCCTGCTCCCTAAAAATCTCCCTTATAAAGACAACCCTGGGAAGGTTATCTTTAAATTATTAATAAAATGATTTATAAATTAAATTATTTCCTGCAGTCCACGAGAAGATCTCTAGAAACAGAGGAATTAAACTTATTTAACCACCCATAAACGGGGCTCTGAGTGAATTTAATGGCGCGGAGTAAATTTAAAAGTTGCTTTACGAGCAGCGGAATTGCCAAAATTGTTTTTGTGTTAATTTCGGAATTTACATAATTTAATAAATTTAGGACTTTGTTTTTGGTTTGTTTTTGTGTTAATTTCGGAATTTACATGATTTAATAAATTCAGGAATTTGGTTTTGGTTTGGTTTTGCTGTGTTAATGTCAGAATTTACATTATTTAATAAATTTAGGACTTTGTTTTTGATGTGTTAATTTAGGAATTGCCATAATTTAATTTATTTAATAAATTTAGGAATTGGTTTTGGGTTTGTTTTTTCTGTGTTAATTTAGGAATTGCCATAATTTAATTTATTAAATAAATTTAGGACTTTGTTTTTGCTGTGTTAATTTAGGAATTGCCATTATTTAATTTATTTAATCAATTTAGGAATATGGTTTTGGTTTGTTTTTGTTGTGTCAGTTTAGGAATTTGTTTTTGGTTTGGTTTTGCAGTGTCAATTTAGGAATTGCCATAATTTAATTTATTTAATAAATTTAGGAATTTGGTTTTGGTTTGTTTTTGCTGTGTTAATGTCAGAATTTACATTATTTAATAAATTTAGGACTTTGTTTTTGATGTGTTAATTTAGGAATTGCCATAATTTAATTTATTTAATAAATTTAGGAATTTGTTTTTACTGTGTTAATTTCGGAATTTCCATTATTTAATTTATTTAATACATTTAGGTATTTGTTTTTGCTGTGTTAATTTAGGAATTGCCATAATTTAATTTATTTAATAAATTTAGGAATTTGGTTTTGGTTTGTTAATTTCGGAATTTCCATGATTTAATTTATTTAATAAATTTAGGAATTTGGTTTTGGTTTGGTTTTTGCTGTGTTAATTTCGGAATTTACATGATTTAATAAGTTTAATAAATTTATGAATTTGATTTTTGTTTGTTTTTGCTGCGTTAATTTAGGAATTTACACTATTTAATAAAGTTAGGAATTTGTTTTTGGTTTGTTTTTGCTGTGTTAATTTCGGAATTTACATGATTTTGTTTTTTGTGTGTTTTTGCTGTGTTAATTTCAGAATTTACATGATTTAATAAGTTTAATAAATTTAGGAATTTGTTTTTTGTTTGTTTTTGCTGTGTTAATTTCGGAATTTCCATGATTTAATAAATTTAATAAATGTAGGAATTTCCATAAGGAGGCTCTGCTTTGCTTGGCCTGGAGAGGAGGAGCTGAGGTGTGCCAGGAACAGGAAACAACGGAAGCTGTGCCAGTTTTAGGTCAAATTTTGGGAATTTCTTCTCCAGAGGGTGCTGGGCACCCCCAGGGAACGGGCACATCCCCAAAGCTGCTCCAGGAGCGTTTGGACACCGCTCCCAGGGGTGCACAGGGAGGGATTTTGGGGTGTCTGTGCCTGGATGACCCTTGTGGGTCCCTTCCTGCTCAGGAATTCCATGGAATATCGGGAACGGGGGATCCAGAGCTCAAAACCATCCTCAGGAAAGTTGGAAACTCCATCTGAGCTCAAAACCTTAAAAGAAATCAGGAAACTCCATCCAGAGCCCAAAACCATCCTCAGGAAAGTTGGAAACTCCATCTGAGCCCAAAACCATCCTCAGGAAAGTTGGAAACTCCATCTGAGCCCAAAATCATCGTGAGATGGGCCAGGAAACTCCATCTGAGGCCAAAGCCATCCTCATGAGAGTCAGGAAATTGCATTTGGGCCCAAAATCCTCAGAGGAGTCGGGAAACTCCATTTGAGTCTAAAAAATGGGACAGGTAAACATCAAGAGCCCAAAACCATCCTCGGAATGGTCAGGAAACTCCATCTGAGCCCGAAACAATCCTCAGGGGAGTCAGGAAACTCCATCTGAGCCCAAAATAGGGTCAGGAAACTCTATCTAAGCCAAAAAAAGGTCAGGAAAACTCAAGGGCCCAAAACCATCCTCAGGAAAGTTGGAAACTCCATCTGTGCCCCAAATCATCATCAGATGGGCCAGGAAATTCCATCTGGGCCCAAAGCCATCCTCAGGGAGTCAGAAAACTCCATCTGAGCCCAAAAAAGGTTCAGGAAAACATCAAGAGCCCAAAATCATCTTCAAGAGAGTTGGAAACTCCATCTGAGCACAAAACCATCCTCAGATGGGCCAGGAAACTCCATCTGAGCCCAAAAAAGGTTCAGGAAAACATCAAGAGCCCAAAATCATCCTCAGAGGAGTCAGGAAACTCCATCTAGAACCCAAAACCATCCTCGGGAAAGTCAGGAAACCCCATCTGAGCCCAAAAAAAGAGTCAGGAAACTCCATCTGAGCCCAAAAAGAATCTGGAAACTCCATCTAGAACCCAAAACCATCAGAGGAGAGTCAGGAAGTTCCATCTGGGCCCAAAAAAGGGTCAGGAGAACATCCAGAGCCCAAAACCATCCTCAGAGGAGTCAGGAAACTCCAGAGCCCCCAAAGAGTCAGGAAACTCCATCTAGAACCCAAAACCATCAGAGGAGAGTCAGGAAACTCCATCCAGAGCCCCAAAAAAAGGTCAGGAGGACATCCAGAGCCCAAAACCATCCTCAGGAGAGCTGGAAACTCCATCTGGGCCCAAAACCATCCTCAGGAGAGTCAGGAAACTCCATTTGAGCCCAAAAAAGGGTCAGGAAACATCCAGAGCCCAAAACCATGCTCAGGAGAGTCAGGAAACTCCATCCAGAGCCCCAAAAAAGGTCAGGAGACCATCCAGAGCCCAAAACCATCCTCAGGAGAGTCAGGAAACTCCATCCAGAGCCCCAAAAAAGGTCAGGAGACCATCCAGAGCCCAACCCCATCTCCTGGAGGAACCAGCCCGGGAGAGCCATTGCAGAGCAGCTCGTGGAGGTTCCAGCTCTGGCAGATCCCAATAAATCAATTACCAATAAACTGGAATTTTACCTGCCCAGCTCCCGGAGCCCTGAATGCTGTCCGGGACGTCCAGTGGCTCCATGCCCAGGTAGACCCTGACCAGGCGAGTCAGCTCTGTGAATGCCTCCTCCAGCTCATCTGCACAGGGGGAAATGCATTCCATGGCAGAGAGAAAATAAACTGAATAAAATCCAGCTTTTCATCAGTGCAAGGACACAAATCACACGAATTTGACACAGAAATACATTTTTAACTTAGCCAGAAAATACATTCTTTGTCACAGAAATACATTTTTAATGTCTCTCGGGGAGAAAAGTCTTCATGAACAGCACGTTGAAAAAAAAAAAAAAGCTGAAATTCTCTGCACTCACCTAAATATTTTCCCATTGGTTTATTTCTTTAGGGCCGTATTTAAATTGCGTGCCACATTTACAAATTCACAATATTTTACACCATGGTGCTGTAATTTAATGTGGTGAGCACCAAAAACCACCTCGACAAAAGGAACGAATTACAGAAAGGATTCTTTCCAGACAGGATTCTCCAACCTGCTGTCGGAACCCTGGATTCTGAGAATTCCAGAATTTCTCTGAGCCCCAGGAGAACTCTGCACTGAGCTGAGGCCCTGGAGAAGCTTCCAGAATGGAATGGCAGAGCTGGGATTGTGGCTGTGCAGTTTGGACAGAAGTGTGTGATAGCACAGGGTGGGAAACTTAAATATTTCACTGTATTCTAAACTCTTAAACTCTATAAAACAAGATGGGGGTTTGGGGCAGTGGCTGCTCCTTCTTCTCCACCTTCTCCTCCACGGGTTTGGGTGCTTTTGTGTCATTGGATAAAGAATTCCCACATTGCAGGGCATGGGTGGTTGGTTATTGGGTTAAAAGTGAAAATAATTTAGGTGTTATTTCTTAATTAGACAGCTTATCCTTACAAAGTCTTATAGAAAGAGCTGGGGCTCCATTTTGAGTTTATCAAAGTGCTGCAGAGCTCAGGGTTTGTGAGACTGACATTGATAAGAACTAAAAAACATCTGAGTCCAACAAGAAATTCCATCTCACACGTTTAATCCTGACCCTGGCAAGAAGATTCCTAATTCTAAACTCTTAAACTCTATAAAGCAAGATGGGGGTTTGGGGCAGTGGCTGCTCCTTCTTCTCCACCTTCTCCTCCACGGGTTTTGTGCTTTTGTGTCATTGGATAAAAATCTCACATTTCAGGGCATGGGTGGCTGGTTGTTGGGTTAAAAGTGAAAATAATTAGGGTGTCATTTCTTAATTGGACAGTTTATCCTTACAAAGTCTTGTAGAGAGAGATGGGGCTCCATTTTGAGTTTATCAAAGTTCTGTAGAACTCAGGGTTTGTAGACTATGACAGAGATAAGAACTGATAAACATCTGAGTCCCAACAAGAAATTCCACCTCACACATTTAATCCCGACCCTGGCAAGAAGATTCCTAATTCCTCAATTCCTAATTATCCCAAAGGAAACCAACAATTAACTTCTTGGGAATTCCAGCCTCTCTGTGCTGCAGGCTCTGAGCCCCAGGAGAACTCTGCACTGAGCTGAGGCCCTGGAGAAGCTTCCAGAATGGAATGGCAGAGCTGGGATTGTGGCTGTGCAGTTTGGACAGAAGTGTGTGATAGCACAGGGTGGAAACTCAGATATTTCACTGTATTCTAAACTCTTAACCTCTATAAAACAAGATGGGGGTTTGGGGCAGTGGCTGCTCCTTCTTCTCCACGGGTTTGGGTGGTTTTGTGTAATTGGATAAAAAAGTCCTCATTGTGGGCATGGGTGGTTGGTTATTGGGTTAAAAGTGAAAATAATTAGGGTGTTATTTCTTAATTGGACAGTTGATCCTTAAAAGGCCTTGTAGAGAGCTGGGGCTCCATTCTGAGTTTGTTATTGAGGTGCTGTAGAGCTCAGGGTTTGTGAGACTGTGACATGGATAAGAACTGATAAACATCTGAGTCCCAACAAGAAATTCCACCTCACACATTTAATCCCGACTCTGGCAAGAAGATTCCTAATTCTAAACTCTTAAACTCTATAAAACAAGACGGAGGTTTGGGGCAGTGGCTGCTCCTTCTTCTCCACCTTCTCCTCCACGGGTTTGATGGTTTTGTGTCATTGGATAAAAATCTCACATTTCAGGGCATGGGTGCTGGGTTATTGGGTTAAAAGTGAAAATAATTAGGGTGTCATTTCTTAATTGGACAGTTTATCCTTACAAAGTCTTATGGAGAGAGATGGGGCTCCATTTTGAGTTTATCAAAGTTCTGTAGAACTCAGGGTTTGTGAGACTATGACAGAGATAAGAACTGATAAACACCTGAGTCTAACAACAAATTCCACCTCACACATTTAATCCCGACCCTGGCAAGAAGATTCCTAATTCCTCAAACCCCAATGACCCCAAATGAACCCAGCAATTAGCTGACCGCTGTTGATGAGGGCGTGGAAGCCGCCGTGGCCGCCGTGGCCGAGGCGCAGGTACGTGTCCAGCCTGGCCACGGCCGCCTCCACCTCGGGCCGGCTGAAGAGCCCCGTCCTCCTCAGGTGCTCCCGGTATTTCCGTCTGTCCGTCGGCACCACCAGCACGTACCTGGGCTCAAAGTGGGTCTTCTTCAAGCTGTGGGCGCCCTGCGAGAGAAAGCGGGGGGAAAAAAGTGGTTTGTTTTCTTGAAATTGTAAGTTTGGAGGTCAGTTTTTTCTCCTTGAAAATACAGCAGAGAAAAACAGTGTTTTGGTTTTATTTTTTCTTCAAACGGAGTGTGAAATTTGGAGGTCAGTTTTTTCTCCTCGAAAATAAAGCAAAGAAAAACAGTGTGGTTATTTTTTTCTTGAAACTAAGCGTGAAATTTGGAGATCAGTTTTTTCTCCTTGAAAATAAAGCAGAGGAAAAAACAGTGCATGTTTTTTGAAAATTAGTGTTTGTGAAATTTGGAGCCGAGTTTTTTCTTCTCAAAAATAAAGTGGCTTTTTTTTTTTTTTTTTTAATTCAAACGGAGTGTGAAATTTGGAGGTCAGTTTTTTCTCCTTGAAAACAAAGCAGAGAAAACAGCTTTTTTTCCCTTGAAAGTGTCCAATTTGGAGCTGAAGTTTTTTCTCCTTGAAAATAAAACAGAGAAAACAGTGATTTTTTTCTCAAAACTGTGTGTTTGTTGAATTTGGAGCTGAGTTTTTTTTCCTTGAAAATAAAGCAGAGAAAAAACAGTGGTTTTTTTTTTCTTGAAAATTAGTGTTTGTGAAATTTGGAGCTGGGTTTTTTTGCCTCGAAAATAAAGCAGAGAAAAACAGTTTTTTGGGTTTTTTTTTCTTCAAACGGAGTGTGAAATTTGGAGGTCAGTTTTTTCTCCTTGAAAATAAAGCAGAAAAAAAATCAGTGGTTTTTTTTTTTTGAAATTGAGTGTTCATTGAACAAGGAGCTGACTTTTTTCTCCTTGAAAACAAAGCAGAGAAAACAGGTTTTTTTTTTCCTTGAAAGTGTCCAATTTGGAGCTGAAGTTTTTCTCCTTGAAAATAAAGCAGATAAAAACAGTGTGTTTTTTTTTTCTTCAAACTAAGCATGAAATTTGGAGATCAGTTTTTTCTCCTTGAAAATAAACTAGAAAAAAACGGTGCTTTTTTTTCTTGAAAATTCATGTTTGTGAAATTTGGAGCTGGGTTTTTTTGCCTCGAAAATAAAGCAGAGAAAAAACAGTGTTTTGGTTTTTGTTTTTCTTGAAAGTGTAAATTTGGAAGTCAGTTTTTTCTCCTCAAAAATAAAGCAGAGGAACACAGGGGTTTATTCTTGAAATTGAGTGTTTGTCCAGTTTGGAGCTGGGTTTTTTCTCCTCGAAAATAAAGCAGAGAAAAAACAGTGGTTTGCTTTTTATTTTTCTTGAAACGGAGTGTAAAATTTGGAGGTCAGTTTTTTCTCCTTGAAAACAAAGCAGAGAAAACAGTTTTTTTTTTTTTCCTTGAAGTGTCCAATTTGGAGTTGAGTTTTTCCTCCTTGAAAATAAACCAGAAAAAAATCAGTGCTTTTTTTTTCTTGAAAATTAGTGTTTGTGAAATTTGGAACTGGGTTTTTACTCCTTGAAAATAAAGCAGAAAAAAACTGTGCTTTTTTTTTTTTTCTTGAAAATTAGTGTTTGTGAAATTTGGAGCCGAGTTTTTTCTTCTCGAAAATAAAGCAGAGAAAAAACAGTGTTTTGTTTTTTATTTTTCTTGAAACTGTAAATTTGGAGGTCAGTTTTTTCTCCTCGAAAATAAAGCAGAAAAAAATCAGTGTTTTGTTTTTTTTTTCTTGAAATTGAGTGTTTGTTGAACAAGGAGCTCAGTTTTTTCTCCTTGAAAATAAAGCAGAAAAAAACAGTGCTTTTATTTCTTAAAAATCAGTGCTTGTGAAATTTGGAGCTGGGTTTTTTCTCCTTGAAAATAAAGCACAGAAAACAGTGTTTTTAATATTAAAATTGAGTGTTTGTTACATTTGCAGCTGAGTTTATTCTCCTTGAAAGTAAAACACCAAAAAAAAAAAGGTGGGGTTTTTTTTTGGTTTGGTTTTTTTTTATTTTTTTTCCTTGAAACTCTTTGTCCAATTTGAACCTGAATTTTTTTTCTCCTCGGAAACAAAGCAGAGGAACACAGGGGTTTATTCCGTGTTTGCTGAACTTGCAGCTGAGTTTTTTTCCCTCTGTTCATCCCAAATTTCTGGCTGGAAGTTGCTCTGCAGGCACTGGTGGCTCCCAGAGCGAAGGGGAATCACTGCAAACATTTAATTTAATTTAATTTAATTTAATTTAATTTAATTTAATTTAAACCAGAACTGAGTGCCAGACTTGCATTTATTCCCACCCAAAATTCACATTTCTTGTTCCTCAGAGCCCACGGGGATACAGAACTCACTGTGGGATGAGTTTTTAGGTGACTAAAAATTAATTAGTGGCTAAAAATGAACAAAAACTACGGAAAAAAGCTTGAAAATGGCAGGAGGGGGAGGATTTGTTTTCTAAATCTCACAAAATCTCACTGATTGGAATGGGCTTGCCCCAAGAAAGTCACATTTCAGTCAAGTTTGAACTCGAAAGATTTGTTAATTCCATAAAATCATTTTCTTCATCCACACCCTGGTCAGCTGTAATTAAAATTTCATCCAAAAATTCAGAATTTTTGCCAATTTATGCCTCTGTTATTCAGCAACCTCACTCACTGACCGTATCTATTCTTAACACTTAAACCGATATTATTATTTTTGATAATTCTGATATTTTTGATATATTTTGGAATATTTTTTGAATATTTTGATTTAGTTTTGAATATTTTTTTTTAATATTTTGATTTATGTTCTGGAGGAACATCAGGCACATCTAAGTGTGTTTCTGTGGACACAAACACTGAAAATCAAATGCCTGGAATGTGAAGCTGCTGTTTGAAATTATTTTTAAGAAATAATTTGGAAGGAAAATCAAATGCCTGGGATGTGAAGCTTCTATTTTAAATTATTTGGAAGAAATAATTTGGAAGGAAAATCAAAATTTTTTCCTTTTTGTCACCTCACCTAGCTAATAAAGGGAATATAAGGGAATGAGAAGGTTAATTAGAAAATGAGCTAAAAACTTCAGCTTTTGGGGTTCCAAGAGAGGGGTTGTGATATTTTTTTTTGGGATTTTCTTCTATTTCCCCCTGGGATGGGGCTGTGCCACCCCCTGACCCACAGGCTCAGCTCCTGCTCTCACTCTGCCTGTGGTTTATTTGTATTTTTAATTTTCCTAGTACAGAACTGTTCTTCCTGCTCCCAAATCTTTGCCTGAGAGCCCCTGAATTTCAAAAATTATAATAATTCAGAGGGAGGAAGTTTATATTTTCAATTTCAGGGGAGGTTCCTGCCTTCTTCAGCAGACACCTGGCATTCCAAATTTTTTTTTTTCCAAAAATTCAGTCAGTAATTTCTGACTCTGTCAGTGCTTTTTTGTACTATTATATTTGTATTTTAATTTCCCTAGTTAAGAACTGTTCTTCCTGCTCCCATATCTTTGCCTCAGAGCCCTTTAATTTAAAAATTGGAATAATTCAGAGGGAGGAAGTTTTTATTTTCAATTTCAGGACAGGTTCCTGCCTTCTTTAGCAGACACCTGGCTTTCCAAATTTATTTTTTTTTCCAAAAATTCAGTCAGTAATTTCTGACTCTGCCAGTGGGTTTTTGTACTATTATATTTGTATTTCACTTTTCCTAGTAAAGAACTGTTCTTCCTGCTCCCATATCTTTGCCTCAGAGCCCTTTAATTTTAAAAATTGGAATAATTCAGAGGGAGGAAGTTTTTATTTTCCGTTTCAGGACAAGCTCCTGCTTTCTTCAGCAGACACCTGGCTTTCCAAACCAAGACAAACGGGAAATGCTGCTGAAAAAATAGACCAAAAATTGAAAATTTAAAAAGCAAACCAGCAAAGGGATCCTTCTGACTAAACCAAGGCTGGAAAATCCCTCTAAAATGATTTCCCAGCGCTGCCAAGGCCACCACTGACCAAAGTCCCCACGTGCCACATCCCGGTGCTCCTCGAACAACTGCAGGGACGGGGTCTGCACACGACCCGCTCCGATCCCCCATTGTCCCTTCCTGGAGGGAATTCATATGTTCATTTTCCAGGAGGGAATTGATATTTTCATTTTCCAGGAGGGAATTGATATTTTGGTTTTCCAGGAGGCAACTGATATTTTCATTTTCCAGGAGAGAATTTATATTTTAATTTTCCAGGAGGCAATTTATATTTTGATTTGATTTTCCAGGAGGGAATTCATATTTTAGTTTTCCAGGAGGGAATTCATATTTTGATTTTCCAGGAAGGGAATTTATATTTTAATTTTCCAGGAGGGAATTTATATTTTGATTTTCCAGGAGGCAATTTATATTTTGATTTTCCAGGAGGGAATTGATATTTGGATTTTCCAGGAGGGAATTGATATTTGGATTTTCCAGGAGGCAATTTATATTTGGATTTTCCAGGAGGGAATTGATATTTGGATTTTCCAGGAGGGAATTGATATTTTAATTTTCCAGGAGGCAATTTATATTTTAATTTTCCAGGAGGGAATTTCTATTTTAATTTTCCAGGAGGCAATTTATATTTGGATTTTGCAGGAAGGGAATTTACATTTTGATTTTCCAGGAGGAAATTTATATTTTGATTTTCCAGGAGGCAATTCATATTTGGATTTTCCAGGAGGCAATTCATATTTGGATTTTCCAGGAGGGAACTGATATTTGGATTTTCCAGGAGGGAACTGATATTTGGATTTTCTGGGAGCTCCTCACCTCCACCTCCAGGTGCACGCAGGTGCCCAGCCCGTCGCGGGCGATGGACTCCACCGTGGCTCGTGCCAGCCCGTAGCAGTGGCCGCTGTATTTGTAGGTGGCCAGGAATTCCCCCTGAAATTCAGAAATTCCCCCTGAAATTCAGAATGAGGAAATGCCAAGGGGAATATTCCAAAGGGAGAAATTTCCTGGAATGAGAGAAATGCTGGGGTTCACTGATTGCTCCCCCCGCGGAGTTTCTTCCTGTTTAAATCGGTGTTAATGAGGGCAATGAGGGACCAAAATGAGGATTAATGAGAGAGCGCAAAATCAGTGTTAATGAGAGCCCAAAATCAGTGTTAATGAGGGCACTGAAATCCCAAAATCAGCATTAATGAGAGAGCTCAAAATCAGTGTTAATGAGAGCCCAAAATCAGCATTAATGAGGGCACTGGGAGCCCAAAATCATCATTAATGAGTGAGCCCAAAATCAGCATTAATGAAGACACTGGGAGCCCAAATATCATCATTAATGAGGGCACTGAAAGCCCAAAATCAGCATTAATGAGGGCATTGAGAGCCCAAAATCAGCGCTAATGAGGGCAATGAGAGCCCAAAAATCAGCATTAATGAGGGCACTGAGGGCCCAAAATGAGGATTAATGCGCGAGCCCAAAATCAGCATTAATGAGAGCCCAATATCAGCATTAATGAGAGCCCAATATCAGCATTAATGAGAGCCCAATATCAGCATTAATGAGAGCCCAATATCAGCATTAATGAGAGCCCAATATCATCATTAATGAGGGCACTGAGAGCCCAAAATCATCATTAATGAGTGAGCCCAAAATCAGCATTAATGAAGACACTGGGAGCCCAAATATCATCATTAATGAGGGCACTGAGAGCCTAAAATCAACATTAATGAAAGAGCCCAAAATCAGTGTTAATGAGGGCACTGAGAGGTTAATGAGAGAGCCCAAAATCAGCATTAATGAGGGCACTGAGAGCCCAAAATGAGGATTAATGAGAGAGCCCAAAACCAGCATTAATGAAAGCGCCCAAAATCAGCCTTAATGAAGACACTGGGAGCCCAAAAATCAGCATTAATGAGGGCACTGAGGGCCCAATATCAGCGTTAATGAGACAGCCAAAAATCAGCCTTAATGAAGACACTGGGAGCCAAAAAACCAGCATTAATGAGGGCACTGAGAGGTTAATGAGAGAGCCCAAAATCAGTGTTAATGAGAGCCCAATATCAGCATTAATGAAAGCACTGAGGGCCCAATATCAGAATTAATGAGGGCACTGAGAGCCCAAAATCAGTGTTAATGAGGGCATTGAGAGCCCAAAATCATCATTAATGAGTGAGCCCAAAATCAGCATTAATGAAGACACTGGGAGCCCAAATATCATCATTAATGAGGGCACTGAAAGCCCAAAATCAGCATTAATGAGGGCATTGAGAGCCCAAAATCAGCGCTAATGAGGGCAATGAGAGCCCAAAAATCAGCATTAATGAGGGCACTGAGGGCCCAAAATGAGGATTAATGCGTGAGCCCAAAATCAGCATTAATGAGAGCCCAATATCAGCATTAATGAGAGCCCAATATCATCATTAATGAGAGCCCAATATCATCATTAATGAGTGAGCCCAAAATCAGCATTAATGAAGACACTGGGAGCCCAAATATCATCATTAATGAGGGCACTGAGAGCCTAAAATCAACATTAATGAAAGAGCCCAAAATCAGTGTTAATGAGGGCACTGAGAGGTTAATGAGAGAGCCCAAAATCAGCATTAATGAGGGCACTGAGAGCCCAAAATGAGGATTAATGAGGGCACTGAAAGCCCAAAATCAGTGTTAATGAGGGCATTGAAAGCCCAAAATCAGCATTCATGAGAAAGCCCAAAATCAGCATTAATGAGGGTACTGAGGGCCCAAAATCAGCATTAATGAGGGCATTGAAAGTCCAAAAATCAGCATTAATGAGAGAGCCCAATATCAGCATTAATGAGGGTACTGAGGGCCCAAAATCAGCATTAATGAGGGCATTGAAAGTCCAAAAATCAGCATTAATGAGGGCAATGAGAGCCCAAAATCATCATTAATGAGAGAGCTCAAAATCAGTGTTAATGAGAGCCCAAACTCAGCATTAATGAGGGCACTGAGGGCCCAAACTCAGCATTAATAAGAGCAATGAGAGCCCAAAATCAGCGCTAATGAGGGCAATGAGAGCCCAAAAATCAGCCTTAATGAGGGCACGGAGAGGTTAATGAGAGAGCCCAAAATCAGCAGCAATGAGAGCCCAAAATCAGCATTAATGAAAGCACTGAGGGCCCAAAATCAGCGTTAATGAGAGCCCAAAATCAGCATTAATGAGGGCACAGAGAGGTTAATGAGAGAGCCCAAAATCAGCAGCAATGAGAGCCCAAAATCAGCATTAATGAGGGCACTGAGGGCCCAATATCAGCATTAATGAGAGCCCAAAATCAGCATTAATGAGAGCCCAATATCAGCAGTAATGAAGACACTGGGAGCCCAAAAATCAGCATTAATGAGAGCACAGAGAGGTTAATGAGAGAGCCCAAAATCAGCATTAACGAGAGAGCTCCCATATCTGGCCTTGTGCTTTGTCCATGGATAATCAAACTCCAAATAATAATAATAAAATAATAAAATTTTGGGAACAAAGTGCTGGCAGCATTCCTGGCCTTCTGGTGGAAGCAGATTATTTTATGGGTTTTTTTTTGTTTGTTTGGGTTTTTTTTTGTTTTTTGGTGTTTTTTTTTGGTTGTTGGGGTTTTTTTTTTTTTATTATTTTTATTTTTTTAAAATTAAATTTCTTGATTATTGTTTTCATGAAGGGCCAGCTCAGCTGTTCCAGGCTCTGCTAGTTTCACCCTTTGGGATAAATACAAATAATGGCTTTTCAAGGCAAAGTTTTGATGAAAAAGGCATCAAAAAAGAGCAGCTGGAGGCAGGAATCCTTCAGAGAAACCTCACTCCTTTAAGGGGGATTTGCTAAACCTCCAAGGAATTCCCTGCAGGGCTGCTGGAAAACGTTGAAAAATAAAAATAAAAAAAATTAAAAAAAAAAATAAAACCAATAAACCTCACGCTGTGTTTGTGCCTGAAAATAAATTTATTTCTATGTTGTACAATTATTTAAATTATTTAAATATTATTATTTATTATTCAATAAAATCCCCCATTTTGCCCATCTAGTGGTTTCCATAATTTAATTTATGGGAGAAAAGCACAAATCTACAAGAAATTTGTGGTTTCTGTCCGTGAGCTTCAAAACACAACTGAGAGTGACCAAACATTCACACCCAGGCATGAAATGAATATAAAAAAATAAAATAAATCAGGTTTGGACAGAGCAGGAAAAGCCACAAGGACGGGAGTCGGGTACTTACCGCTTTCACCATTTTGTCAAATTCTTCTTGAGAAACGAAATAATAATCAAATCTGTTTTCTTCCCCAAAATAAGCTTCCCTGGTGGTGTGGCAGGGCCTGGGAGTGATGGGAAAATAAAATAAAATAAAAAAGAAATAACCCGGATTCAATCCCTCTGCAATAGCCGGGGGTGCAAAGCAGGGAAAACGGAAATAATTTTATTTTTAAGCAGCAAAAAAAAATAGGAGGAATAGAAAGAGGTGCAAATCACAGCCCTAAATGCTGCATTTTTGAAAGATGAACACATAAATACAGCGAAAAAAGTGAAATATAACGTGGTGTTTTGGTTGTAAATCCCAGGACGGCCGGAGCTGAAGCTGTCACAGAGAAATGATGAATCCGTTTTTATTTTTTTTCCCCCAATTCTGTCAGCTTGGGGATGATATAAAGTCCTAAATGTGGGAATTCTAAAATGCTAAATGTGGGAAAAGGGGTTGGGCTGAACTGGGAGGTGAAGAAAGAGCTCAAAAAATTCCAATTTTTAAACAGGGGAGAGACAACCCTGAAAAATGGGATAAAAGGGAGGGAAAGTAAAAACTCACTACCTCGGAATCACACCAGGATAAAAAACTAAAAACCCACCAAAATCCCGCCCAAAAAACCCCAAACCCAGCTAATTAATGCAGGCAGCAATTTAATACTGAAGTGTTCTGTTAGGCTGGGTCTGTTTAAAAATCAGATTTTTTTCCTTTTTTCTGCTTTGTCTTTAAAGTGGGAATAAAAGGGATGGAAGGGAATTCCTTTCTCTGACATCCCCTGAGGATAAACTCAGCTAGCTGAGCTTCCCACCAGGATAAAACACTAAAAACCCACAAAAAAAAAAAAAAAAAAAAAAAAAAACCCACCAAAAAAACCCAAAAAAACCCAGATAATTAACGCAGGTAATAATTAGAGCCTGAAGTATTCATGGGCTCTTGTTCTGTTTGAAAATCAGATTTTTCTCCTCATTTCTGCTTTGCCATCAAAGCGGTAAAAGAGGCTGGGAAGGGAATTCCAGCCATCCCATAAGGATGAACCTGAGATACCAGGATGGAACACTAAAAACCACTAAAAAAACCCCAAAAATCCCTAAAAAACCCCCAGTTAATTAAAACAAGTAACAATTAAAGCCTGGAGTGTCGAGTGGGTCTGGGTCTATTTGAAAATCAGATTTTTCTCCTCATTTCTGCTTTGCCATCAAAGTGGGAAAAAAGGCAGGGAAGGGAATTCCCTGCCATCCCATGAGGATAAACCTCAGCCATCAGGATGAAACACTAAAAACCCACTAAAAAAACCCCAAAATCCCTAAAAAACCCCCAAAAATCCCACTAAACCCCCTCAGATAATTAACACAGGTAACAATTAGAGCCTGAAGTATTCATGGGCTTTTTTTCTGTTTGAAAATCAGATTTTTCTCCTCATTTCTGCTTTGCCATCAAAGTGGGAAAAAAGGCTGGGAAAGGAATTCCCTGCCATCCCATAACACTAAAAACCCACTAAAAAACCCCAAAAATCCCTAAAAAACCCCAAAAAATCCCACTAAAAACCCCAGATAATTATTTCAGATAACAATTTCAGCCTGAAATATTCAGAGTTTTTTTTTTCTGTTTGAAAATCAGATTTTTCTCCTCATTTCTCCCAGCGGGCTGGGCTGGAACCCACTAAAAATTCAATGTCACCATCACGGGGTTGAATTCTTTCCCCAAAAAAACCCCAAGAGCAGCCAATTCCACACCGGAAAATCCCTGGATTTTTTTGGGGATTTTTTTTTTTGGATTAATTTTTTGGGGGGATTTTTTTTGGGGATTTTTTTGGGGATTTTTTGGGATTTTTTTGGGATTTTTTTTGGGGATTTTTTGGGGATTTTTTGGGGGATTTTTTTTGGGATTTGTTTTGGGATTTTTTGGGGGGATTTTTTTTGGGATTTTTTGGGGGATTTTTTGGGATTTTTTTGGGGATTTATTTTTTGGGGATTTTTTGGGGGTTTTTTTTGGGGATTTTTTTGGGGGATTTGTTTTGGGATTTTTTGGGGGGATTTTTTTGGGGATTTTTTTGGGATTTTTTTGGGATTTTTTTGGGATTTTTTTGGGGATTTTTTGGGATTTTTTTTGGGATTTTTTTGGGGGATTTTTTTGGGGATTTTTTTGGGGATTTTTTTGGGGATTTTTTTGGGGGATTTTTTTTGGGATTTTTTGGGGGATTTTTGGGGGGATTTTTTTTTATTTTATTTTTTTGGGGATTTTTTTGGGATAATAAAACCACACCCAGCCCGAAAGGTCAGCAGCAGATGCTTGGAGGGGCCAATTTTAATTTGATTTTCTGTAATTTTTACACATTTCAGCCCTTTTTAATTGCAGTCCCATGTTTATATTCAGGCTGTTGCATAAAATCCATTTTTAATGAGCAGAATATTTGAAATTTCCAGGCAGAAAATCGCTCAAATCCCCCCTGAATAATTAAAATTTTGTTTTCTGGTTGCAATTTTCTGCTCTGTTAAGGTTTTGTCTATTTTTTTATTTTTAATTTTTTCCCCTCGTTTGTGGAGGTTGTGGGGAATAAAACACACAATGTAAAAATGTTCTTTATTTAAAAAAAACAACCAAAAATACCCTCACAGAATGTTTGGAAAATTCCAAATGGAAATGAATTTGTAATTTCTAAAATATGGGGTTAAATAAAGGGGAAAAAATGGAATTTTTACATAACAGATTTTTCCCTTAAAATAGAAAATAAATGGATAAATTAGTGCCGTAAATAAATGGGGAATAAGGGATGCAGAGCAGGTTTTTTGGGTTGTAATTTCCTTTTTTTTGGCTGTTTTTATGTTTTTTAAAAATTATTTTTATTTTGTTTGTTTGGGGTTTTTTTGGAGATTTTTTAAGGGTTTTTCGTGGTTTTTTTTGGTTCTTCTTGGGTTGTTTGTTTACTCGGTTTTGGGTTTTTTTGTTTGGATTTTTTGGTGTCTTTTTGGTTTGGTTTGTGGGTTTTTTGGTTTTGATTGTGTTTTTTTGTGGATTTTTAGGTTTTTTTAGATTTTTCCTATTTTAGCCTGTGGGGATTATTTTCTTTCGTTTTTTTAATTATATTTTTTAATTTGGTTGGGTTTTTTCCTGCTTTGGTTTCTAGTTTTTATGTA
This sequence comes from Passer domesticus, assembly GCF_036417665.1. Classification (NCBI taxonomy): domain Eukaryota; kingdom Metazoa; phylum Chordata; class Aves; order Passeriformes; family Passeridae; genus Passer; species Passer domesticus. Next base: position 622,076 of record NC_087478.1, read on the forward strand.
TATTTTACCTTTTTATTTTCTTTATTTTGTCATTTTAATTTCCTTCTTTATTTTATTTTATTTTCTGTTTATTTCCTCTCCACCTTCCAAAATAATCTGATAATTAAAAAACTTTCCTTTCATTAACACCCTCAGCCAGCCAAGCCTCGAGAAGAACCAAAAAAACACCAAAATTCTTTATTTTTAACTTATTTACCAAAAAAACCCACCAAAAACCCCACAAACCAAACCACCCACAATCCCCACCTCAACCCTTTGGTGTTTTTTTTAAATCCTGGTGCAGAACTTACCCGAACCTGAAGAAATTCCTGAATTTCCTGCAGATTTTGAGGGCGAGTTCCCTCCTCCCGCCGGCCTCGGGCCCCACCAGCACCAGCACGGGGTAGGGCAGCTCCGGGGGGAGCAGGGTGCTGGGGGGGACAAACGGGGCTCAAATCGCCGCAAAAATCACATTTTAATCACAATTTCAGCTCCTCCGAGATTAAAATCTCAGAGATTAAAATGTCAGATTTTAATCACAATTTCAACTCCTCTGAGATTAAAATCTCAGAGATTAAAATGTCAGAGATTTTAATCCCAATTTCAACTCCGAGATTAAAATCTCAGAGATTAAAATGTCAGATTTTAATCCCAATTTCAGCTCCGAGATTAAAATGTCAGAGATTAAAATCTCAGAGATTTTAATCCCAATTTCAACTCCTCTGAGATCAAAATTTCAGAGATTTTAATCCCAATTTCAACTCCTCTGAGATTAAAATGTCAGAGATTTTAATCCCAATTTCAACTCCTCTGAGAAATCTCAGAGATTTTAATCCCAATTTCAGCTCCTCCGAGATTAAAATCTCAGAGATTTTAATCCCAATTTCAGCTCCTCTGAGATTAAAATGTCAGAGATTAAAATGTCAGAGATTTTAATCACAATTTCAATTCCTCCGAGATTAAAATCTCAGAGATTTTAATCCCAATTTCAACTCCTCGGAGATTAAAATCTCAGAGATTTTAATCCCAATTTCAGCTTCTCTGAGATTAAAATGTCAGAGATTTTAATCCCAATTTCAGCTCCTCTGAGATTAAAATGTCGGAGATTTTAATCCCAATTTCAACTCCTCTGAGATTAAAATGTCAGAGATTTTAATCACAATTTCAACTCCTCTGAGAAATCTCAGAGATTTTAATCCCAATTTCAGCTCCTCCGAGATTAAAATCTCAGAGATTTTAATCCCAATTTCAGCTCCTCTGAGATTAAAATGTCAGAGATTAAAATGTCAGAGATTTTAATCACAATTTCAATTCCTCCGAGATTAAAATCTCAGAGATTTTAATCACAGTTTCAACTCCTCTGAGATTAAAATCTCGGAGATTTTAATCCCAATTTCAACTCCTCGGAGATTAAAATCTCAGAGATTTTAATCCCAATTTCAACTCCTCTGAAATTAAAATGTCAGAGATTTTAATCCCAATTTCAGCTCCTCTGAGATTAAAATGTCAGAGATTTTAATCCCAATTTCAACTCCTCTGAGATTAAAATGTCAGAGATTTTAATCACAATTTCAACTCCTCTGAGAAATCTCAGAGATTTTAATCCCAATTTCAGCTCCTCCGAGATTAAAATCTCAGAGATTTTAATCCCAATTTCAGCTCCTCTGAGATTAAAATGTCAGAGATTAAAATGTCAGAGATTTTAATCACAATTTCAATTCCTCCGAGATTAAAATCTCAGAGATTTTAATCACAGTTTCAACTCCTCTGAGATTAAAATCTCGGAGATTTTAATCCCAATTTCAACTCCTCGGAGATTAAAATCTCAGAGATTTTAATCCCAATTTCAACTCCTCTGAAATTAAAATGTCAGAGATTTTAATCCCAATTTCAGCTCCTCTGAGATTAAAATGTCAGAGATTTTAATCCCAATTACAACTCCTTTGAGATTAAAATCTCAGAGATTAAAATGTCAGAGATTTTAATCCCAATTTCAGCTCCTCTGAGATTAAAATCTCGGAGATTTTCATCCCAATTTCAATTCCTCGCAGCACAGACAAAAATTGAGGGGTTGTAAATGTGAAATTAGCACAAAAATCTGCATTAAAAACTCTTTTTTAAAGGAATAATGTTGGTTTTAGTCTGATTTGCAGCATTTTTTTCTAAAGGGATGGGATGTGTTGAGGGTCTTTTTTTTTTCCAGAGGTGGGGATGTTTTAATGAGCAGGATAATTGGAATAAATCTGGAATAAATCTGGAATAAACTCAGTCCTGCAGATTTTTCCATTCTCCTGCATGACTTCATTGACTTCTTTGTGGGCACTGCTGTGAAAAATTAATAAATTTTAAGCCCAAAAGGGATTATTTTGATGATCTAAATCATCATCCCACTTGGAATTCCCAAGTTGGTTCCTATTTAAGGCTTGGAAATGCAGAATTCCTCTGGGATCTTCCCTTCCATGAGGAAATGTTACACCCAATAAATGATCCCTTGATGAGGTCACGCTCAAAATTCAAATTCTCTTCAATAAATTCCCAATTCCCCACGTTCCCAGATTCCTGGGATTTAGGATTTTACCTGGAAAACATTTCCATCATCCTCTCTTTCATCACATTGAGAACTTCTTGGTTTTCAACACTAAAATTTGGGGGTTCTACAGCTTGGAAGAAGATTCTGGAAAAGTTTTGGGCTCATAATTCAAATTTCTTTGTTTTTGTGGGCACTGCTGTGAAAGATTTGTGAATTTTAAGGCAAAAGGGACTATTTTGATGATCTAAATCATCATCCCACTTGGAATTCCCAAGTTGGTTCCTGTTTTTAGCCTTGGAAATGCAGAATTACTCTGGAATCTTTCCTTCCATGAGGAAATGTTACACCCAATAAATCATCCCTTGACGAGATCACGCTCAAAATTCAAATTCTCTTCAATTAATTCCCAATTCTCTCTGTTCCCAGATTCCTGGGATTTAGGATTTCATCAGGAGAACATTTCCATCATCCTCTCTTTCATCACATCACCACTTCTTGGTTCTCAACACTAAAAATTTGGGGTTCCTACAGCTTGGAAGAAGATTCTGAAAAAGAGTTTTGAGCTCATAATTCAAATTTCTTTGTCTTTGTGGGCACTGCTGTGAAAAATTAATAAATTTTAAGCCCAAAAGGGATTATTTTGATGATCTAAATCATCATCCCACTTGGAATTCCCCAAGTTGGTTCCTATTTAAGGCTTGGAAATGCAGAATTCCTCTGAGATCTTTCCTTCCATGAGGAAATGTTACACCCAATAAATCATCCCTTGATGAGGTCACGCTCAAAATTCAAATTCTCCTCAATAAATTCCCAATTCCCCATGTTCTCAGATTCCTGGGATTTAGGATTTAACCTGGAGAACATTTCCATCATCCTGTTTTATCACATTGAGAACTCCTTCATTCTCAACACTGAAAGTTTGGGATTCCTTCAGCTCGGAAGAAAATTCTGGAAAGCTTTGGACTCATAATTCAAATTTTTTTGTCTTTGTGGGCACTGCTGTGAAAAATGAATAAATTTTAACCCCAAAAGTGATTATTTTGATGATTTAAATCATCATCTCACTTGGAATTCCCCAAGCTGGTTCCTATTTAAGGCTTGGAAAATGCAGAATTCCTCTGGAATCTTCCCTTCCATGAGGAAATGTTACACCCAATAAATCATCCCTTGATGAGGTCACGCTCAAAATTCAAATTCCCTTCAAGAAATTCCCAGTTCCCCACATTCTCAGATTCCTGGGATTTAGGATTTCATCAGGAGAACATTTCCATCATCCTGTTTTATCACATTGAGAACTCCTTGGTTCTCAACACTGAAAGTTTGGGATTCCTTCAGCTTGAAAGAAGATTCTAGAAAAGTTCTGGGCTCATAATTCAAATTTCTTTGTCTTTGTGGGCACTGCTGTGAAAGATTTGTGAATTTTAAGGCAAAAGGAATGATTTTGATGATCTGAACCATTATCCCCTCATTTCACTTGGAATTCCCCAAGTTGGTTCCTATTTAAGGCTTGGAAATGCAGAATTCCTCTGAGATCTTTCCTTCCATGAGGAAATGTTACACTCAATAAATCATCCCTTGATGAGGTCACGCTCAAAATTTAAATTCCCTTCAATAAATTCCCAATTCCCCACATTCTCAGATTCCTGGGATTTAGGATTTAACCTGGAGAACATTTCCATCATCCTGTTTTATCACATTGAGAACTCCTTGGTTCTCAACACTGAAAGTTTGGGATTCCTTCAGCTCGGATGAAAATTCTGGAAAGCTTTGGACTCATAATTCAAATTTTTTTGTCTTTGTGGGCACTGCTGTGAAAAATGAATAAATTTTAACCCCAAAAGTGATTATTTTGATGATTTAAATCATCATCTCACTTGGAATTCCCCAAG